>NC_138530.1:117602311-117634811 GCF_964234715.1 Podarcis melisellensis | reverse complement strand
ATTTAGCCTTGAGACCATTTTCCCGAAACCATGTCCACCTACTTGAAAGCCAGATACCATATGGGCAGTGGCAGCGCACCTTGAGCCAAAAGTATGAAGGGCGAAAACAAAGATTTGTCCTCCATTTTTGCAGTGCTTCCAATGCAAACCACTTCCTCAAACTCAATTGCTCAGCCAATCCCTGCAGAATGCAGGCTTGAACCCACTGCCCATTTGCACCGTGGTTTCCTAGCAGGGCTGCCGGAGATGTTTTGCTGCTATAGGCAAAATGCTCCACATCCCACACCCCTGCCTCCCTGCTACCACTGGCTCTGCCACTGCAACTGCAGCCTGAGAGGGCAATGAGGGCAATGGTGTCAGGGTAGCAGCAGGAGCAAAACCCTGGCATGACTGGCAGTGATGAGAGTGGCGCTCAGATTTGCTGCCTGAGGCGAAGAACCCCATTTAGGGGCTGCCCCTGTTTCCTAGGGCTCAACAACCAGCTGGAGATGAGTGCTTGGGAAGCACTGAGCAAGGAATTTTGACGGCTGGATTGTCTTGGGAGGAGAGGCAGATAACAATTTGGCCCACTGGGCCAAAAAAGTTCCCTAGGACTGCATTGATAGTACATCACCTGCTTTTATAGTAGTGGTTCTTCATTACATTTTCAGCATCCTTACCATACATTTAAATCCTTACCCGCAAGCATACACACACCACAGTACTTTCTAACATCATGTCCCTAAAGGAGATGATCTTTCACTAAATGGTAACTTATCATAGTGTATACGTAATCATATTAGTTTTACTACTCAATTGTTTGCCTCCCTGGGCTCCTTTGGGGGGAAAGGAAGGATAAAACTTTAATAATAATAAATAAATAAAATAGTCTGTCCGCAAGCCTTGCGGCGGGGGTTCCCGCGGGTTCACAACGCTTGCAGGCAGCAGCCTGCAGCCCACAAGCTTGGGGGACAGCAGGGAGGCGCAGCACGCCTTCCCGCTGTTCCCCGACCTGGTTAGGAGGCTGGTGCTGGGGAGAAGCATGCTTCTCCCCAGCGCCAGCCCCACAAGCTCGGGGGACAGCTGCGAGGTGCAGCGCGGGCATCCCCCGCCCCAGACTTGCGCCTGGGGGGGGGCAAATAATTCCCCCCTTTATTTCCCCCCCAAAAAACTAGGTGTGTCCTATGGGCTGGTGCGTCCTATAGGGCGAAAAATACGGTAATCATTTTTTAGCCAACTGATTAATCACTTCAAATAAATATGCATATCACAGAAACCTCAAAATAGTTAGTTTTTGAAGTGTGCGGAAGAGGCCGTAAGCCAGTTCATTATTTAATACTACAGGCAGCAACCATGTTGCTCATGTCCAATTGGCACCCGACTGCTGACACACAGGTCCTTTTGGAACAGAAAGAGGGATTGGGGCAGACCAGGCTTATATCCACTCCATCAAAGCCCGGTGGGGCAGAAACAGAACCCCTATGCAAAATGGTTGCTGCCTGCATTTAGCTAGAAGACATGGTTAAAAGGAAACTCATTTTTTTTCCATTCTTGCTTGGAGTAACAAATCAGAGTAACACAATGCCTTAAATAGTTTCAGCCTCACAGATTAATTACCTCTCATCAATTAAATTTCACCTGTATTAATTAATCAACAATTTTAGGTGATTATTCTGCCAATTACACTGATTAAAAAATGGCAGCTATACAAACTATGACTGCACATTACACTATTATTGTCCCTGAAGGACCGTTTCCTTCTTATTCTTAAGATGTTCCAATTTTAAAGTTTAACAAAATGAATGACCCTTTCTGAGTCACATGTGGGGAAAGGGAAGAAGCAAATGGAAAGAATTATTATGATGAAAATATAAATATGTTCAACCAGTTACACAAGTTACACCTCATAAATGAACATGATCAAAATTCAAAGGCAGATCACTCACATGTAATTTTAATTATTTCTATTTTTAACACCTTTCAGAAAAGTGTTATTGCTTAACTCAAATCCACCTGATAATCAATTGACGTTACAGATTATTGTGATGTTGTGTTTTGGATAGGTGTGGAGATGCAAGACTGAAAGCCCATCACCTACTATCCTAGTGGGGACAACTCCATAATAATCTTCTATTACGGTACATAGAGAGCTTCCCTTATGGATCAATTTCAGAAGCCATAGGTCTTTGGAGTCAATGGGCATTGTTAAAAGGCATGGTTACAACAAGTATGAACGCAAACCAGACTTGCTGAACAATTATTTTCTGTACTGTATTATGCTGCACTGTATTTTCAAACATTATTAGTCAACTTGATTGTAAGGAAAATATTATGTTAAAGAAAGCTTGTCTGGACCATATGCTGAAAGCAGTATCATGCCACTTTCCCCCAAAGAAAATGTAGTTTGTTAAGGGTGCTGAGAGTTGTTAGGAGGCCAGCTACCCCCCCTACAGATTTATAATTCTCAAAATGGTTTAACAGTCAGCCCCTCTTCCCAGGGAACTCTGGGAACTGTAGCTTTGTGAGGCCTTGTTCAGCAACTCTCAGCACCCTTATCAAACTGCAGTTCCCGGGATTCTTCGTGGAAGCCATGATGTTTAAAGCAGCAAGTTATTGGTTTAAAGGTAAAGTGCAGATGGGGCCTAAATCTGGTCCTGGGCCTCCTCTTTACATTGCTAGTGAAGAAATTACTCCACAAACATAGAAAATGTATTTATAAGAATCTGGCGTTTTATATATGCATCATATGAAGTTGGGTATTTTTGTCTTTTTGAACTGTGGGAGGAACAAGGTGAATCTTCTGAGAAATAAATGATAACTGGCCAGAACAGCCATTTAATTAAATTTGAGGAGTGTCTCATTTTGGAGTAGCAGAAGGAAGAAAAAAATTGCCTAGGATTCC
Organism: Podarcis melisellensis; assembly: GCF_964234715.1. Taxonomy (NCBI): domain Eukaryota; kingdom Metazoa; phylum Chordata; class Lepidosauria; order Squamata; family Lacertidae; genus Podarcis; species Podarcis melisellensis. The sequence continues at coordinate 117,631,930 of NC_138530.1, read as the reverse complement.
CCACACCAATGAAGATCTAACGAGAAAGAAGGAAACTCAAAAGAGTGGAGGAACTAACAAGAGGAATGGGAAAAGACCACCAGCTTTGTTTACCCTGAAGCAGGGAAGGCGACCACAGACCCTCCAAGTGTCACGATGCGGCCAGCATGACTAAATCGCTACGGCGCACGGAGGTCCATGACGGAAGCCAGAGCGCATGGAAATGCGATTTACCTTCCTGCAGTACCAGTATATAAGTAACCATTGGTAGTGCTGTAGGGATTCTGACATGAAGACAAATAGGATATTGGCAGCAAAGGGAGGTGGTCTTTGAAATCCTCTCACTTTATCTGGACTGATCACATTTTGAAAAACTCAAAGAATAATAATAATAATAATAATAATAATAATAATAATAATAAGCCCTCAGAATATTTATCTTAAATATGGAGGTCTTAACTGCAGGCAAAGAGCTTTAACAAACATTTTAACTGGAGTAAGAAAATATTTCCAAGCTTTTACCAAGCTGGCTATACAATACATATATTACTGAAGTATGTAAGAAAGTTTGCTAAGTATCAAATCAAGTTAGTGTTAACCAACATTTCTTATAGTACTGCCATTTGCATCATATCTAAATGGAAGAGGTGTGGATTGCTCTGTGTATGGCAATAATCGGAAACATTCCCTTTATATACTGTGTAAATGTTCCAGGCACTATGTGAAGTATATAAAATCAAATACTATTGTGATATGAAAAGACAGCCTATGCCCTCACATAGATGCATTTTTGGTTTTCTAGTCAATACCTAACCAACTCATGTTTGTTATTTTTTAAAATATATATAAAAGTGAAAAATATATCTTCCATACATGGTATGAATGTGAAATAAATTTAGAAGAAACTTTTTGCAATATATCGAAGTCTGAAAAAATATTATCTACTCTTCTGATAATAGATACAATGAGAGGTGGTTTCCCCACTAATACTATCATTTGCCTCATTTTTTTTTGTTAGCAAGTAAGTATAATTTACTCTCCAATAACAACAAAAAGATAAAAAAGAGTACTAGAAAAAAATCAAATGCATATCATTATGGCTATTACCAGAAAAACAGATAATACATTTTCCAGACTTAGATATATTGAAACAAAATTTCTTCTAAATTTATTTCATACTTGGATATATTTATCACTTTCTTTTTTTTAAAAGTACAAACAGGAGTTGGCTAGGTAATGAACAGAAAACCAGAAATGCATATATATGAAGGCATATACTGTCTTTTAATCTGATTATCATTGTTGATTTAGTATACTTGACACAATGCCTTGAACCTTAACACAATGTAAATTAATAACAGCATCTGCCTGGATATTTAGTTAACTATAGTTAACTAAAATTTTAGTTCACTAGATTTTTTGTTAGCTAAGGGAATGTATGGCGTTCCAGTGTAAAGTCAGACTTGTAAGACAGCACTAACATTAGCCTGGGGTGATTTTAGCTGTACAGTCGCATGTGCTGTGAGACAAATACATTTCCTTCCACTGAGCATTTTCTCTCTCCATATTAGACCATTCTTTGTTTCAAAGCATATGATACTAGTGAATCTCCTTCCTTCCTCCCCTCCACAATTCATGGCAACAACCAGTATTTAAAAACCCATCTGATATATAGTGGGTTGGATCTCATCACAACAACACAGTTCATAAAATCCCAACTATATGCTTTAATCCTTTTTGACTGCAGCAGCAACGCAAAGCATTATACACTTAAAGAAAAATCCCAACCTGCCATCCTGAAAAAATAATAATTGTGGCGCGTCAGTAACCAGATAGTATTCTCAAATTTCAGTGATCTAGACAGTGGAGCCTTCCCCCTATACTGTGCTCTGTTTCATGTGGTACAAGGCTTTAACTGGCCAAATCTCCCCCCTCCTCCCCACACTGAATCAGTAGAACAGTGAAGATCTTACTCTCTCTCTCCCTCTCTCTTTTTTAGCAGTGGCATATCAATGAGGCACAGATGTGTATTCCAACTCTGCATGGATGAGCACACTGTTCAATAGTGCTGGCTCACACGGTATCAGGGCAAGTTATCACTTCCCATGAAGGCACTCTTATCACCAGGGCCCAGAGAGGTGGCTGCAAATCGCAGCCTTTTTATTTTCAAGGCAGTTTTGCTGAACATTCAAGCTTCAAAGATTCACACTTCCAAAACTCTATAAGAGTTTGTGAACGCTCAATTTGCCAAAACTGTTTACAGTGTAATTGGGCACCGTACCTGTGTCCATGAGATAGCGAAGGCGCTTCTCCACCAGCGCGGCACGGGTGTCAATTTGCTTTTGCTCATTCTCTAGTGCTGCCAATTCTCCTACAACATACTGACTGGTGTCTTTGAACCCTTTCTGTTAAAGAGAACAAACAACAAGAAAAGACATCACTTGTTAAGTTGCATTTTTCCTTTCCGGAAACACTTAGTAAGGCACTTACCTAAATATCATGCCTACTACCAAACCAGGAAACACAATTCATAAATCTCAACCATCTTCCAAATTTCATTATGAGGTGCATCCCATTAAAATCACTTACTGCAAGTTAGTTTCAAAGTTTCAAATCTCTTTGCTAACTTTTGAATTTCTGTACAATTTTTCTTTTAAACCTGTGCTGCTATAGATTTTTATAAATTATCTCAGAAAAGAATCAAAGTGTTTAATACACCATAGGTCTAATCTATAAAGCTGCTTTTTCGACTACAATGGGGGGGGGAATACTCCTCAAATTTTATTTCATCCTACGTAGCCATTTTTTTAGCCAGGGAATCTACAGCTAAATATATAAAGATTTGGGATTTGAAACAAAAAATCCCAACAACCATGAATACCATTCTTTTCTTTGTGTATCTATCCCTTGTGCAAATTTTAATGGTGCTATTCTACAAAAATAACAGTAAAATGTCTTCTGGTTTCTCCCGTAGAAATTGCTTAAATTGCTATACATTGGTAGTCTGGTAAAAGCATTGCTAATTAATGCTGTTAAGAACCTGACCAGTGGCAACAAAAATGATTGAATAAATGCTCAGGTGCCACCACCATCCTGCAAAAAGAAAAAAGGCCTGCAGTCTAGTTTGGGTTCACTTATCCCAACCTTATAGTGACATCATTTTAAAATTTCAAAATCTTTCATATGATAAGTGTAACAGAACTTGTCCAAGAAAGAAAGAAATATGAAGAAGATGTATTACCGGTTATTAATGCTATCCTGAAAGCCATGACAGAAAACAGCAGATCTCTCAAATGTTCTGAACTTATCAGCTATAAACATTGTTTTAATGCTACTAATGAAAACTACCAATGGTTGTTCTGACTGGGCTATAGATAAGATTCCTCTCAGTTCCAACTGGGATGCAATTTATATCTAAAACAGTGTTTAAGAAAATAAGGTAGTTAAGTCATCATATGCTGAAACTGAAGCTCTGTTTTGGCAATATGAAAGTAAGGTACATGTACTTTGGAATCACCAATGAGCCTCTTTGAGGATGTTAATTAAAACACTGAGAGCAGGTTAGCGCTGAAAAGCTCATTTTGGGAATCCAATTGTCTTTTGCAAAGGAATGTATATATAGATACTACATTTTTAGGAAGGGATAAAATCTGCTATTTACTTATCATGTCTCTACTAGTTGCTGGGTGCGAGAGCCAGCCACAATAAATTATTTTCTCCTCAAACAGTAGCTAAATGAATCAATACACAAAGTTATTTTTTGAAAATTGTGATAAAAGTAAAAGCTGACAAGGTGGTACCTCTCAGAACCTATGCACAGTGTAGTTGTTTTAGGACTTGGCAGACATGCAAGTTTATAGGACCCCAGTCCTCCATCACCAGAAAGAAGAAAAGCAGCTGTGAAAGAAAGGCTATTTTACTTTTCTCATCCCCATCCCCCCAAACTGGTTGTTGTAGCCTCTCAAGTATAGGAAGGGAAGAAGCAATGTGGGTGGAGGAACAATAACGAAAGGTAACTGCCTACTATTCTTCATAGTTAATTGAAAAGATTACAAAACCTTGCCAATGACAGCTCTCAGGACTGTACAAAATACTGTAAGGTTAAAAGGAATGCTGTGTCAGGATGAAAACTTCCCCAGAGTTCATACGTACAATTTGCATATATATTATGAACTTGCTGAGCAAGACCTCTTCAGCTTTATTAAAGCACAACTGTTCTTAAATAAAAAAATTATCAGCTGGCAAATTGGTGGTCATTCAGTATAAGAATTAAAACACTTCACATTATCTAGATGGCACTGAGCTCCTCAGCAAAAATAACTACTATTTAGACAAAAGGTGGAGAGCAATAAAAAAAGAGTTGCAAAAATTATGTGGTATCTCTAGACCAAAAAACAAAACAACCAATCCTCAAAACCAAAAACAAAAGGGGGAGGGGTGGCAGGAGGGGAAAAAACCAGAAATAAAACATATTCAGGTCAAAACTTGTTCTTCTTCCTGTTTCTGTCCCGCAGCTGTCCATCAAAAGCAGCTTTCTCCCTGCGGTCTATCAAAAATTTCCCTCACAAATCAATTTTACACATGATCAGCCCATACCCCTACTGAGCTGAACCTCCCCGTTAATTAAGTGAAGAAATTACCATATATATTATATTAATGCAAACATCATTCAGCTAGTAATTCACGGCTGATCTGGATAATGGAAAGGTTGAACACCCATTAACCCAAGCCAACAAAATGGGTTGGCTGAGAAATTCTAGCAGGTCTCATGTGACTTTTTCCTCTAACTGCAGCTCTGCGGTATCTGCTATTGTAATAATTAAAATCCTCCCGGTAGATCAATACTGGAATCTCTTTATGGGAAGTGCCCTGATGGAAATGTCTCAAGGAAGCTGGAGCTGTGGAACTCTGAAAAATTCATTTTTTTTTAATCTGACAATTATCACCACGCTGCAGACTAATTCAACAGCGCACCCCTCTCACTCTGCTTTGAATGCACTGGAGATTGACATCTAAGAAAACCTAACATCTCATTTTAACAAATAAAGGCACTATTTCCACATACAGTTGAGAATTATCAGCAATCATGAAACCAGACAAAAAAATTAATATACATTAAGCACTTCATCTTCTGATGGCTTCCTCTGAGTTTCAGTTATCGCTGCCTTCTCCTCATTTCCTCTCTTTGTATCTTCCTGTATTGATCTCTGCCTTTTCATCTCTTGAAAAAAAAGAGAGGAAAGACATGTAAAATTATTATAATACTTGATATTTGTGTATTGAAATGTGGGCTTACATTATCTGGTTTTTAATATATTTATTGTTAAATATTATTAAATCATAAGATTGGGGGTGGGAGGACAGCTTTTCAGAACATTTTTGCCTACCTGGTCTGTTTTCAACATATTGACTGAATGACTGAAGCTGAGTTTTTCTGACTGTGGAGTCCTTGCTGAACACAACAGGATTTCTAAAACATTCTGTTGCTTTTTGTAATCGCTCAGCACGATGTTCTTCTGTCTCATTCTGCCAGAAAAACCAGAACTGTACATCAAATTCTTTTGTTTATAAATATGCAGTTACAAATGAAAAATATATATTTCAACAAAAGAGAATATGTGGAGAGAGAAAAATACTGTTTGCGTTAGATAAAAATGACATCAGGAACCAGAAAAAAGTGCTGAGCCCAAGAAAAGAGGTTTTGGCAAAACAAGCCCCTTGGGTTATTAATATGGCAACTTCAGCCAGGGTTCTGCTGCTAGACACCAAAATCAGTTAATGGCATCAAATGTAACTTTGAACAAAGAAGAGTTTAAACAAAGATCACTCTTCCTCAATTTGGATTCCCTGAGCATGGTGTACATTGGACTACACAGCAATGTGTATACCCCTGAACGTCACCTGTCACTTAAAATAGCAGAGTGGCTCTAGTCTTCTCCATACGCTGCTTGCTCTGGTAAAGAATTCTGTCATCCTGAATGGACCCACAGACTTGTATGACAAGAAGAACTCGTTTCTAATTTTATGCCCATTGAGATAAATCACTAATGCTGGATGAAGGATAAAAGGTAGGATTATAATACTACCCCAATGAACTGCATTTCATCAGCTATAACTTTCTGAATCCAGATTTGTAAGTAAGCCCTTTGCAGCTAAGGAAGCTACAATTATCGTTTCCCAGAGCTTCCTATGTTAATGTTGGTAACAAATTCAAATGGGTCTATCAACACAAAATATCCCAGAAGACTAAACCACAGCAGTGTGTGGAAACTGCAGATACGAGGTGCTGTGTACCAAACAAATATTTCATTTTATACCTAATCTATTATTATTTTTATTAAGTGTTTTGAAAGTAAATAGGGAAAGGCTAAGATGCATGACTAATAGCTAAGCCTGCTGAATGCTGAAACTGGTTATCAAAAGCTACCAAGACTTTGCCCTTCCTCTGCATTGAGACAATTGGTAATGAGGGAGTTCTCCAATGGCCTATTCTCTAGCCTCAAGGAGGCCTGGGATACAGAGCCCTCCAGGGAAGGTAACAGTTTATCCTTTTCCACAAACACAGAATGCCTCATTTATAAATGTGTAAACTGCATTTTATTAAGAACACAAATCCAACTCGTTGCTGAAAGCTTTAACAGAACAGATGGACACCATGTATTATTTCTTACAGTATTAGAAAAGTGTTTAGACCTGGCTACCCTTTTCGCTGCAGCAACTTAAACAAAGAAAATAAAGCACTCCAAATTAATAAAAAAAATGTGTATTTAGAGCATGCAATACCATTTTTGTCACATTAACTAAATCAAATTGACCTAATAGAGGGGGTTAGTGTGCCATTTGTTGAGTTAACTCTTATTTCTATAAAGCATCACTTATGCTAGATTTGTTTTTTCAACAATCAAGCAGCTATGATTTTGCTTTTCTGAGAAAAGGATCTCTTCCAGCTCTTCATACAATAGCCATCTGACAGTCAAAACGCAGGTCTTTACCAAAATAAACAAACATGGCTAATTTTTTAGGCCTGGCAACATGCTAAAATATCAGTGCGATTAGCCAGCAAATCCCATTTTAAGAAGCCTTTTTATGACTGGGGACTTCTGCCACTTTACAAATGTATTCCTCTAAGCCCACTAATTCAGTTAGCCTTTTCAATCCATTGTATTATTCTGAGGCCAGCTTCATTTTGCATTAAATCCACTGCAGAAAGCTAAATTGAACGCAAAAAATCAGACTTGATCCAAGCTTCCCTTTGTTCAAAGATAGAGACTGAAAGTCCTCTGCTGCTGCCACACACTTTCATCACCAATTTATCGGAACCGACAGTGTAAAGGAAAAAGCAATGAAAGTCATTGTTTTGGGACTTCAAAGCATCTCTGTATCTGGGGGAGGAAATCCTTTCAGTCAGCAGTGTATACACCCACCGTCTGCAGGTGGGTGAAAAGTTATACATAAGTGGAACTGCCCCATAGGCATAAAAATCTTTTCACTTACTAGTAACAGTTGTGACCTAATGAAGACAGTAAGATGCACCTCTACATATATTGTATCTATCTAGTTATGCCTAGGTAGAAAATAAGCGACCCAACCCAAAATGCACTGTACTACCTACACTGCGTGGCACAAATGTTTAAGAAACGTATGTGGGTTTATATAATAGTTTGATTTTAATATAGCAAAACCCAACAGTTAATCGTTAAAAGCAGTATTTTTAAACAAGAAAAATAGGTGCCGGTACGCCCCATGACCCCCCACCACTCCCACCACTGCTTCCCCGACCCCAATCGCCCCTCCCTGCACTTTTGCTGCTTTCCCCCTCCTCCGTTGCTGCTGCTTCCAGCACGACCCTTACGAATGACAAAGCGGCTTCCCGAGAAGGTGCCTGACGATCACCGGCATGCACCTTGGGTCGCACCCAATCAGCCCCGGGAGGCTGTGCCTGCAGCCATGGAAGCAGCAGTGATGGAGGAGGAGGAGGAGGAGGCGGAAGCGGCAAAGGTGCGGGGGGGGGAGCAAGTGAATGGGGGTGGGCAAGTGGCAGCCACAAGATGGTGGCAGGGGAAAAGGAGGTGGTGGTATGTCATACCGACCAAAAAAACACACTAGTTAAAAGAGATTAAAGGAAGGCCCTGTTCACATCTATGTAAATGAGAGAATTGACTTCAGTCCGAATCATGTAATGTACTTTATTTCCTACACTTACATAAATTTAAAATGACTAGTTGAAATAAAGACTGCCTAACTAGATTGTGGTACAGTGGCCCAAGGGAGCCATCACTTGTTGTACAACCAAGCACCACCCGTAAGAGGACACACACTGTTAAAACAAAAGGCAAGTGTTAAAATGTATATCTTCTCATACATCTGTACAGACATAACCATTAACAGCACAAATCAGAATCCAGAAGCCTCAAGTACTAAGAGAGTAGCTTAGTCAAAACTTACCTTAAACTCTTGCTCTGGGCTATCAATGACTGCTTTCTGAGCAGCACTGGAAAGTGAATTTGCCACCTGTGTCTGAGCTTCCAGGAGCTTCTTCAGCTTCCAATCCACCAACTTGCTGCTCTGTTCAGCTAAATATGCAAACACCACAATATAACACACACACACACAGACACACACAGACGGAGACAAAGAGGAGTATTTAGATGTGGAGTCATTATAACAATGTATCCATTTAAGAGATTACATTTGGATTGCTGTTTATAACCTTTAAAGTGCAACTGATTTGGAAATGGAATACAACAATTTGACTCTAGGCTACAAATGATGCCTCTCTTCCCCATGTCCTTGCCATACAGTTATTTAAACTATACTTTTTACAGGGCGGCCCATAATGTATTGGTCAAATTGATTTCAATTGAGCTTTTTTATAAGCAGCTTTCCTTTTTAAGGGTTGGAAGTAATGAACGAGTTAAACAAACATAACCAGATGTTAAGTTGTTTTAATTACGGTTTGGCTTAGACACAGATTGTTTGCCTGCCTCACCCCAGACTAAGCTGTACAGCTGCATAAATTGGAAAACAAAACAAACTTTGGGGAAGCTACTCATTTTTGAGATGACTTGTAGTTCACTATCTATGCCTACTTTATTTTTATCATCACTACCAAAATTGGCGAGGTCTGTGTGTGTGAAATTGTTTTTTGTGGAGGGTGGCAGTGGAATCTGGTCCTGGCCAGGTATTAACCACCCCTGTTCTAGTTATTACCTTGAGAACCTTTGACCTCACCTGGACTGCTATCACAAGCAGTAATCCACTTGCGACATTATATAACTGCACTACTGTCTAAATCTTGCCACGGTGGAGGAATTATAACCACTGTGAATTGCTGTCAACCTCATTGCTGGAAATACTCAGAGGCAAATTTATCTATACACATGTCAAATATCAAATGAGTAAGTTCTATGTTCAGTCCTAGAGGTCTGAGTATAAGAAAGCAGATATATTTTATCATTCATATTCATCCTTTATGTTGTACTTCCCATGTGCAAAGTGCTTTTCAATTCCTGTATCATTATAGCATTGCACAATATGTGTCTCTATTTCAACTTAACATTTGGGGAATTAAGGCAGCAAGACCAAATCTTGGTCAATACCTATGGCTGATCCAAGATTTAAACCATTGCCTTCGAGATACACACCTACATATTTATTTATTTATTTATCGACTGACAAGTACATGAAAAATGATAGCACAATCTTTCTTATATATATTACACATAAGCTAAGAATTGGTTACTTTGGACCAAACTACACAAGAAACAAAGATCTACAATTAGATCTGCTGCTGCTTTAAAATTAAGCACAACTAGGTGAAGCTATGTATGTATGTATGCATTTAAAACACATACTGTTTTTAAAATTCCAAAGTGGTGAACAACAATATTAAAACCACACCATAAACAACAAAGATAGCATAAAACAGCAATACAGCAGGTGGCCTGAATAGCTAGGAACATTTTCGTTAGTGTACTCTATATGGCCATTTCTGAATAGGGATAGCCAGGTAGCCTCAAAGCTAGACTACAGTGGTATCTCCAGTTGTGCACAGGATCTGTTCTGGAGCTCCGGTTGGATCCTGAGGAATTCGCAACCGGAGGTGCCGCTTTTGCGCATGCGTGCGGTGCATACAGTGCTTCTGCGCATGTGGCGAAACCCGGAAAAATACTTCTGGGTTTGCCGCGTGTGTAACCCGAAGGATACGCAACCAGAGGTGTGTGTATCCAGAGGTACCACTGTATTGTGATGTTCTCTATATGGGGCTGTCCTTGAAGATGGTTCAGAAATTCCATCTATGGCAAAAAGCTGCAAGAATGCTGGTAGGGTAGCGAAAAGAATATTCTTTTCCAGTCCCAATTTAAGGTGCAAAGCCTTAAATCAGGTATGGAGAACCTTGGGCCCTCCAGATATTGTTGGATTCTAACTCCCATCAGTAAGCATGGTCAATGGCCAGTGATGGTGGAAGTTGTAGTTCAAGAACATCTGGAGGGTAAAAGGTTCTCCACACACGCCCTATATCAGGGGTCAGCAAACATTTTCAGCAGGGGGCCGGTCCACTGTCCCTCAGACCTTGTGGGGGAGCCAGACTATATTTTAGAAAAAATAAAAATGAACAAATTCCTATGCCCCACAAATAACCAAGAGATGCATTTTAAATAAAAGGACACATTCTACACATGTAAAAACACACTGATTCCTGGACTGTTCACGGGCCGGATTTAGAAGGTGATTGGGCCGGATCCGGCCCCCGGGTCTTAGTTTGCCTATCCATGCCCTATATGGTCTGATGGTGGTCTCTGTGTATGATGAAGTACAAAGACATACTTAGCCCCCCTTCTCTAACCCCCTTGCCAGAGGAACCCACACACCTTACCCATAACAACAAAGGAGCGACTCCTAGCCACTCCAGCTCAGAGTGGAGAGGCACCACTTGGGACTCCACCCTTGGCAGGGGCCAACCGAACCATTTCTTTATAGTTTTAGGAAGCTGGCTATGGTACATTTTCAGCAGGTGTTTGAATGAGGCAACACCTGATTAGATAACTGGTTGCTACTGCTGCTATTAGTAAATCACTATTTAGTGAATTGTTGTTGGCATCTGTCTGTCTTGAGAGACAATGGAATGTGCCTTCGGGGATGAAGTCAAAGTGTTGGAGAATCACGATACCTGCTGTGACTACAGAGACCAGTATCTCTTAACTGCCGCCTCCCATGCTGTTTTTGCTACCTTAGCAGCACCTCTCCAAGGCACAAGCACAAGCAGTGTGTAGTGAATTGTGGCCCACATGCTCCCGCACATTTGCCAACCAGATGCTTATTGTGAGCCTGCAAACAGGATCTGAACACAAGACTACTCTGCCTTCCTATGGTTTCCAGCAACTCAAATTAAATTAAGGTTTGGAGTGTTAAAACTGGGTGCCATACCCATATGTATTAAACTGTGTGCTAGACATTTCTAATCTCCTGGAATTAGCAAATGTAACGGCTAATTAAGCCAAGCTAGTCTCTTGTGATGTGGTGACTGCCCGGGATGATAGGCCATTAAGAAACAGAAGATCAAAGGGACCCAAGTATGAGATGGCAAATGGATGGGACCCCTCCCTTGAGAGATAAAGACCTTAGAGTAGTGAGTAAGAAGCAATGTTAGTAGAATTCAAGGTATGTGACCAATACACAAAGCAGCAGGCATAGCACAATGACTGATGTCAATCTGAATCCAAGGTTGAAGCTAAGGGACCCTCTTGAGGTGATAATGCTGTGAACCCCTCCATTCCCTGTGGGCTCAGATTGTCTATATGTGTAAATAAACCATAAATCCTAAAGACAAGACTGTTTCTTCTGTGCCTCATTTCAAAAAGGAAACATGGAACCCCAGGGAGTCATGCATTGCTTGGAGACTGGAGGTGGCATGCAACAAGATTAATGACCCAGCTATAAGCACTCTGCAGTGGAGGTTGGAAAAAGCAATCATTGATAGTCTTCTCTTCCATGAATTTGCCCAATCCACCTTTAAAGCCATCTAAGTTGGTGGTCATCACTGCTTCTTGTGAGAACAAATTCCATACACTATGCTATGTGCAAAAGTCTTTTGTCTGTCCTGAACCCCTTTTTGTCTGTCCTGAAGTTTTACATATTATTATAAACAGGTCCTGCAATCAAACCAAATTATCTTGATTCCCACATAAAGAAAATGGAAACCAGAAAACACAGAAACCAGGAAGCGCTTGTGGGCTCGAAGATGTATTTCCTGAATGCTTGAAGAAACCAGGAAAACACCGTCAAGACACTAACTACTAGGCTTTGTACCATAAATAATCCATAAGAATAAAGTACCCAAGTTCTGGTTGATAGCAAAAGTAATAATCTTACAGGAACCCAAGAAAGATCACTGACTTGCCATGTTACCACCCTATCTCTTTACTAAGCTGCATGTGTTAATTACTAAAAGGATTTTCTTTCAAGGAATTGTTTTCACCATAATGTTCTGAATATAGATGAACCTGATTTCAGAAAAAATCCAGTGAATGATGAAACAATGTTACTTTTAAAAAATGCATTAAGCGTGGTTTCTAAAAAAGGCCAAGAACAGTCTACTGCAGGGATTTCCAAACTATAGTCTGTGAACCCCCAGTGGTTTATGAGCTTCATTCCGGTGGCTGTGGTGCGTCTATGGATTTGGTTAAAGAAGGGAGACAGCACCACCACTGCATGAACCAGTCATACTGACCCCCCGGCACAACAAATAAATTGAGCAGAGGCCCTGGAAGTGAGCTGTGAGTGTGAAAAGCCTCGAGTAGGATTTTCCTCTGCTTATCTTTACATTCAATCAACAAAATGGTGCACGGCAAAACGGAGCCTCAGCATGCGAAAAAAGAGCATATTCAGCGACCCTGTAGGATTGCAATATACAGACACACACACACACACACACACACATATTTGCAGGACTCAAGACAGTTGCTAAAACTAAGGAAAACTAGCAAAGAGAAAACAACAATAAAATGAGATCAAAACTGAAAAATCATCTGAAGAAGCAGGACAGCCAGGATAAACATCTTGCTGAGTCAGGCAGGAGAAAAAAACCTGAAGAAAAAGTGCCTGTTTCCCACAAGTCTTTGCTCCTACCTGAGGTCATGTGAGTGGAAATACCCAATCCACTGTTCCCAGCGTCCCATGAAATAAATTAAATAGATCTTTATAGCAGACAGATGTGGTAAATATAAACCTAAATTAGCCTAAACAAGTCTCCTGCTATTACTTTCAGAACACAAATGGACATAACCAACAATCCTCACTTTGAGGAGAAAATGAACAAATACTAGGATTTGTTGCCATCATTATAATCAACTATAGCATAGTTATAGTAGGGTTACCAGACGTCCCCGGATTTGCAAATCTGTCCCTGGAGAAAATCTGTCCCCGGAATGTCCCCAGATTTGCAAATCTGTCCCCGGGAAACATGGCAGCGGCAGCCTCAGCAGCCCGGAGCCAGCCTGGTAGTGCAGTTGGCTCTAGCTGGCTTCAGGAGCTGCTCGCTGCCGTGGCAACTGCCACTTTTCCTCTCCGGAAGTCCCCATATCATGTGTCCTGTGCACAACAGATCATATGGGAACTTCCGGAAAAGAAAAATGGTGGGTGCCACGGCAGTGAGCTGCTCCTGAAGCCAGCCAGAGCCAACTGCACTACTAGACTGGCTCCGGGCTGCTGACTGCCACTGCTACTGCCGAAGGGGAACCAGGGATGTCGGCGGTAAAGATCTCCTGCCCCCTTCCCCCTTTGTTTTGACAGATCGGGAGGCTCGGGAGTCACGGCCGGCCATTGCCCAGTTTTTTAAAAAACCTCTGCATTTATGTTTCACAGGGTGCGAAAGAAGGGCTTCGCACCTTCATACAATATGCACATGTGCTTGGGCCCAGGGTCTTTTGCCTCACCATCCCCACTACTGACTCCATTGAAAAAAATTCTGGTAACCATAAGTTATAGCAGACTTTAAAAGATGCTGCTATGATTATGGGAATTCTCCCTGTCCATGTGAGATGGGGGAGTTCCTCTCTAATCAACAGAGGCTCATTTTGATCCCTGCTTTAGATTATTCATAATTTGGATGTATAGCCTTAATAATATGGGGCCTACCGCCAAGTAAATGTACACAGGGCTTCAGCCTTTGCCATTAGCCACCATTTTCATTTTGCAAATCACTCAGTCATAAAACCTACATAAATTATTGCCGGTAACAATACTGTCCAGTTCAAATTAACTTAAAATAACTACATATGCAGAACAAAAAAAGATATTCTGTTAATTCTTTCGCCATTTTGGAGATATTAGAAACATATATTAAAATCTTTAATAATCAATCATTTTCTTGTTAACTGAAACCATACTAATCATGCAGAGAAGCCATTCATGAAAGATAAATTAATCCAAGGGTTATAAAGGTCCCAAACAGATGTAATACTAGGCTGACATATTACAAAAGGCACTGATGAGGAAACTGGTGTTAGTCATGCAAAAGACACAAAATAGCCATTAGTTTAATTACCATCAGAATCAAGGTCATTTTCTAGGTTAGTATGTTGATCTTCACCGGCAGTAACAGTGCATTCAGGAATCTCCTCATTAGTAACTACCTCAATATTATCATTTCCACCCTCATCTGTGGGAACATGTCATAACAAAGTTAGTGCTTTTCATCCTGTACATGCACCACAACACATCAATGAAAACTTTTAGTGTTTTAGTGTCAACTGAACACATTCATCATTTATGACACAGAAATGGAAAAAGTCACTGAAATGTAGCAATTGGTACATAGAAAAATAATGTTCTTTAAAGAAAATATCAGTTGCACACACACTGTATATACATCCTGTTTGTAAACATGCCAAGCTGTGCACTGTTAGCTTAAATTCAAGTTTACTGCTCAGCCAAGTGGACAGGATGTTAAAGCACCTACTGGCGTTACACGTGTTTGTGCTGCTACTATGAGTAGACAATAGGATCAGTTTATCACAGATTCCTATGTTCTGATACAAGTAGCCTATAAAACAGAAGAATAAATCGCTGTGCAGATAAGAGTATTGCTGCAGCTGTGACGAAGAGCACACAGATTTTGCTACCCTGTAAATTCTTCTACTCATTTGCCAGATAGGGGACCAGACACTGAACCAAGAGTGATCTCTGTCCACCAGGGGCAGTTTCTTTAGATTTGGCTCAGGACAGGATTAGTAGTAGCTGTCCCTAGACTGCTATCCCTGACTTCAGAAAGAGGACATCCTAGCTAACAAGCACCCCACCCCAAGCAATGAACCCCTGCATGGAATTCTGACATAAATGGAAAAGGGAGTGGAAATTGGTAATGTGTGCTTATTTGTCCCATGTCCAGAATGGAAACCGACCCAGTGAATATGATTGGTATTCATTGTTGTTGTTGTTGCTTACAATCTGGTTGGCCACTGTGAGAACGGGATGCTGCATTAGACTGCCCTGATCCAGAAGGCTTAGATTATGTTCACAACCATTCTTCTAGGGCATGCATGACTTTTGGGTTGCCTAACACACAAAGCATTATTTCCATCTGGAGTGAAGAGCTCAGATCTTGCTGAGGTCAATGTGCAGCTGAGTGTCTCATCACAGTGATGAATCTAGCCTGAAGATTTCTTTCTTTCTGAGCCTCAACAGTTCTGACCCTGACCTTATTTTTGATGTACTTGGAATAATCTTCAAATAGCTTCAAGGAGGTTTTATTATTGTTTTTGGGGACATGACTGGTTGCTGTGCTTTCTTGGACACAAAATATGCCTAAGCATTTTGTGTAGCTTTGCCTCTGTTAGGAATAACATGTTAAGTGCTACTTGGTGTACAGAAAGTAGAATCTCTCTCCTGATTTTGGCTGGGAGATTTCCCATCAGTTCTGAGTTTAAACAGGGAAAGTCTGGGGTAAGTCGCCCATCTCTTTTTTCTTCAGTAAACCTCCAAAATGGCAAAATTAGAAACATGCCAAACTCATAATTTTCTCTAAAGTATTCAGACATTTTAGGAGTAAAAACATGCTACCACCAAGTATGGGTACAAGCCTTACTACAAGCCATTCTGCTGAAACTCTAAAACTGCAGGTCTCAAGAGAGGGTTGTGAATCTACTGGTTATCTTCTGGAACACTGCTTGGTATGTCTCCAGTCACCTGGATCCACACCCTGTCTGTAAACCTGAACATTTCCCATGTGCAGAAATTGCACTCTGCCAGCTTAAAGAACAAGCTGACTCCTCAAGGAGTGCCATGTATCTGATCTCTCCTTGCTTGTTTCTGTATAACAGCACCATCACATTAACTAAACTGTTTATAGTGTCAATCCATTTAGCTTGTTTGGAGCATGCCAGGTGGAATTGTAGCGTTGGAAGGTCTCCAAAGGGTCATCTAGTCCAACCCGCTGCAATGCAGGAATCACAACTAAAGCATCCCTGACTGATGGCCATCCAAACTCTGCTTAAAAATTGTCAATGGAAGAGAGTCCACAACTTCCTAACAGAGTCTGTTCCATTGCCTAGCAGCTCTTATTGCCAGAAAGTTTTTCCTAATGTTTAGTCAGAATCTCCTTCCTTATAATCTAAAGCCATTAGATTGGGTCCTCGCCTCTGGAACACGAGAAAACAAGCTTACTCCATTTCCCATGTGATAGCCCTTTAGATATTTGAAGATGGCTATTGTATCACCACTCAGTCTCCTCTTTTCCAAACAAAACATACCCAACTCCCTCAACTGTTCCTCATAAAGTTTGGTTTCCAGACCCTTTAACATCTTGGTCATCCTCTTCCTCTATGACAATAGGCCATAGCAGTAGGTGGTCACAACTTTGAAGCAGAACTGTGCTGAGCTGCAGCACTAGGAACTGAGTCAGTCATGGAAATAATACAATGAGATAAACTGGTGCTATCTGTGGGGAGAATGAAAGCTGGGAAGATCAATGTTGTCAATGTCAACACTGAAACTAACAGACAAATAAGCAAGTTCTACACAGATGTAATGGGGTATATTGTATTGAACACTCAGAATGAGTATAGAGAAGAGGGTATAAATATGTGCCCTTATCTTTAATATATTATTCAAAAAAATAGCAGACTTGTGTTCAATTTTTATATTCCAAAAATGAGGAGTACTATTTGGGAATTCAAAAGATATTTTGGTTAGATTAATATAATTTAGTTAAATGTGTGTACAGTTGCATTGAAATGGTTTAAAATGATTGCCAAGGCTTGTAGTTGTATTACATATTAATAGTTTTTAATTTTTATTATTATTCAGCATTACCTGACATCTTCAGAAGGTAAAATTAAAACTATTTGGTTTTCCGAAAGCAGTTTATGTGCTTCTTCACCAAATGTAGACTTACCAAGGTAAATGTTGTGCTGAGGCTATGGCGGAAGCAAAGCCCTCTTGGGGTGTTAATGCTGTGAACTCCTCCATGCTAAGTTGTATATATGTGTAAATAAACCATATCTCATAAAGACACCACAGTCTTCCATTGTGCCTCATTCCAAAGGAAACATGAGCCCTGGGTAAGCGCCTGGAACCCCTAGAATCTCACACCACTTGGAGACTGAGGCGGCAGGCAACAATATCCATTAGCAGCCATACACTGGCCTTCTACTGCCCCAGAGCAACAGCAGGATATAAAAATAGTTGTTTGGCACTGATATGAGTAGGGAGAAAATCTGACAGCTGATGGACACACATGGCAAGTAAATGATCAGGCAAGAAGATCTACAAACATATGTTCTAAATGCACACTTAAAATATTTTTAGGTGTATATCCCCTCTCCCCCCCCCATGTTGCCCTGGTGAAACGACTCCCTTAGCACTACAATGAAGACAAGCCACATAAGTCATGATCAACTAAATATGTTTTGAGGGGAGTTAAATCTTACCAAAAATGTCAAATGAGCTTCACTCCCCTTTTTAAAGTGCCTCATTCAAAATCAAGACAAAAGAAGAGAAGGAAGCTATAAGACTTTTTGTGCTTGTGCCAAATAAAAGGTTATCTCTGAGAGTGCTTACAAATTCAGTAAAGACAAGGACAAGTCTAGAGGGGGGAAACAATAGAAAAATATTCAATTTCCCTTGACAATTTAACCGGTGGCCAAAATTAAAGATAAAAAGCCTGCAACCTATGTACTATTAAATTTTATTTTTAAAAATGTGAAGAAAGAAGTAGCGGGGGGGGGGGGAGAGAAATAGGGATGAAATCAGCACAGACAATAATAAAATTAACATACTAAATTGAGATGAAAAATGCAAAAAGAGATGTGAAATTACATACGTGTAGCATCTACAACTACTGCTTGACTTGTTCGTACTCAAGTAACTTAAATGGCTGTGCATATTGCTGCTGAATTTGGACTGTCAAATTTGTGCAAAATGCTAACATTATGCCAAGTGTAGGTCTTGTCCAAAACATTTAATAAAGATTTGTTGAACAAGCTATTAAAGGCTGCATGGAAGCAAATAGGATTAGCTGTTGCATCTATGTTTTGGTATAGCCCTAAAAAGATATTAAAAGAATCATGGAACTTTATACTTGCAAAGGTGTTGCAGATCATTTACTCTAATGATCCGATGCCACAATGTTTCACAGAAACATTAAAGAACAGTGTTCTCAAATTAATTAATTATATGTATATTCCCCTTTTCCATCTTAACACATCATAAAACAATTATCAATAAATCAAAACCAGGCCCGGTGATCATTGTATCCAAGACAAATAAAGTCTTTGTCTGTGCCTAAACTTGGGACATTCTTCTTCTCCTAGTAGAACTAGCTTCATTTAGTTAAACAAGAGCCTTTTGTACACACGTGTTCTGAAGTGAATTGTCCCACTACACATCAAGTTGTGTAAACTCACCCCAAGGGGTATTTCCCTAACAAAGCCTTGCTCTGTTTTAATTGGACACACCTGACGCCTACTATCTGAATCAGTTGTTCTGATACATCCCTGATCTCAAATACAATAGTTCTGGCTACATGAAGCTCAATAATTTTATTCAAGTTGTGGGGAGAAGTGCTATTCTTTTGACTGTGTGAAATTAAGAGATATGGCATATATCTATAGATACGTGTATTTGGTGAACAAAAATTACCAGTAAGCTCATTTGAAGTCTGAATAAAAGCAAATTTCAAGAAGGTCTTCCTCAGGTTTCTGCGTTGCCATAGGAATGAGATACAAGGTTTCTTAACTCACCTCCAGATGCCTTTGACCTTTCTTTCAACTTTTCTGCAGCCATTTCACTGTAGCTAGGAAGTTCTGACATCTTCACTCCAGATCGAGCTTCTGCTATTAGCTGACGAGCTCTCTCTCTCAGCTGCCGACGCCGCTCTTCATCTTGCTGCTAAGATATATTGAACAGTTGCCAACTCAGTAATTGACAGAAATGCAATTTCATTCTCAATCTGATCATCATGATAGTAACTGGTTTACAGCATGGTGCTTGGCCCATGTTATAAATAGGAAGCTCCATATCAGTTGGGTGTCAACAAAACACTTTTTAGAGCCATCCTGGAATCAGGGTTTTTTTTAACCCTAATAATTTCTCCAATTATTGTATTAGATCTTTAAATAATTAACTGGTTTATAAAAATGTAATCTGAGGCTGATAGGTACCCAAAACTTATGGCCGCCATGCAACACCACAGTATGTTCAAGTCTTACTGGTTTCAAAGTGCTAATACATCTTTAAAAGGAGATGTACACAGTCAAATAATGAATGGAAAGAATTACAGTTCAGCCCCGGTATCAGAAAGAAGCTCCATTTATATTAGTAGGTTCACTCTTATTTAATATTGATACTGGTGCAAAATGGAAGTACACTAAGCTGAAATTTTATTTTCTAACAATCCCTACTGAATCAGTGTTTAAAATAAAGACAGCTATGGATACTAAGATCTTCCCACTTTGGAGGAACAAAAACATTTTAAAGCTTATTATGGAAAAATACATTTGTTTTGGAATTCCTGTTTGACAGAATAAGTACATGTAAAATATCTGCCTGTAACAGAGGAATATTCTGAAGGTTTCTTCTCTTAAGTTAAGCAAATCAGGACTTGGTTAATACTTGAATGGAAACCCCAAGTGATGAACATTGCATATGGAGGAAGGCTGGGATAAAAACATTAACAAACAATTAACTTGAAAGATATACATTGCTCAAGGAAATAATCAAATTACCAGTGTAAATTCTTTCATTCTAGAGTGAGCCTGGTGGACTATATCATCCTGGCCAAGTGTCAGAGAGAATTAAACACACTCCAGGTAAAGGTATGTGTTATGTAAGCCCCTTTTCAGTACCCTTCTCCAACACCTGAACAGAATTGTGGCAGGTATAGGGAACCTCTTTTAGCTGGAGTGCCAGATTCAAATGTGATTAACCTTCCAAGGACTGCATTCCAGTGTTGGGCAGGGCAAAACAAAGCAGAATAAGGCAAGAAGTAAAAAAGAAAAAATAAAGAAACACAATTCACTCAAATGGAATAAAGCCAAATAAAACTAAAATACATTCAAAAACTGAGCACACACAGCCTTCCAAACATGATCCTCCTTGTCCCAGGCCCCACAACAGCAGAAGTCCAAGAATGATCCTCGTGTCCCACAAGCAGAAACACTCACCCTTTCTGCTTTCTCTTTGCCGGACACACACATGCGCGTGCACATCTGGAAGATGGAGCAAGCTTGTTTTCACTTGCTCTGGAGGGTAGGACTTGAACCAATGGATTCAAGTTACCAGAAAGGAGATTTCAACAAAACATCAGGAAAAACTTTCTGACAGTTAAGAGCTGTTTGACAGTGGAATGGACTCCCTTGGGAGATTGTGGACTCTCCTTCCTTGGATGTTTTTAAGCAGAGGCTGGATGGCCATCTGTCATGGATGCTCTAGCTGAGATTTCCTGCACTGCAGGGGACTGGACTAGATGCCGCCCTTCCAACTCCACAATCCTACGATTCTATCAGGTGCGCCAACTCTAGTTGGTGGAGGTGTCATCAGCATCCCCAATATTCCTCAGCAGTGGGCTCAACACCCAAATATTGAGGGGATTGAGAAGGCCAAACTGCAAAGCTGAGTACGGCACAGCATCCAAGGCAGGCTCCTCCTGAAAGCGCAAGAGAGCAGGAGCCATGACAATTGAAGCTGCATGGCGCCAGGCAAGGCCTCCTTCCACCAAGGCGCCTCCTCCTGACAATGCACATGATGCATACAACATCAAGCATGCACCTTCGGCCCAAGGTGGTGCCTCTGGATTCTATGATATACTCCGCTTCACAGAGTGGGTCTTTATAGAACTAAACATTATACATGCTTACCTGGAAGTAAATTCCATTGAACGCAGTGAGAAGTAGAGTAGATAGGCAAACAATTGGAATGTTAGTAAGATTAGCAAAAGGAGCACAGCAGTTTCTGTTGTTCCTTTTCCACTAGCCTGGCCAGGATCTGTCCACTGCCAGATCTTGTGGGCAGTGCTTACACAGCAGTGCAATGGGGGTTCTCAGAAAAGTCCCAATTGAAGCCCAGTAGTTCTGATCAGCATTGAAGGCACTTGCTTAGGTGTAATCAGGCAAGAAAGTTGCCTAAAGATGTGGTGTCATGTAAATGATGTACAATGACTGGAAGGTTGGCAGGGCTCGCTGGGACATGCTTGGCCAACCAGACTGAGTGGCCTAGAAGGCCAGATTAGGCTCATGGTCCAGACATTTTCCACCACTGGGTTACAGAAAACTGTATTAGTGGAAACTGTTCCAGTTCAGCTTTGCCCCTGACATATTAGGTTTGTATATGTAGGAAAGTTTTCAATAGGCAGCTGGTTTTTGTTTTTTGTTTGTTTGTTTAAATTGCTGACTGCTTTGCCCATGTTGCCCTGACAGAGCATAGGATTCCCCTGGTTGCTGGTGCCATAAGGAACACTGGATCTGCTACCCTGCTGCCTGCCAAGCCACTGTACATACTTCCTTCTAGAATTGCCCAAACATTTGTCTTTCCCATTCAGGATACCCTTCATCTCAGATGCTGTTCAATAAAGGTTTTGACATTGCCATATGTGATTCCAACACTTCTCCTGACTGGCTCAGGTATGCTTGAGTATTGGGGACCTCTCCTCCTTTTTGTAGCATGGGTTTGCTGGATCTGAACCAAGGACCTTCAGGATGCAATATAGAACACCTAGGCCAGGGGTGTCAAAACTGTTTTCAAAGAGGGCCAGATTTGATGAGGGGAGGAACTGCCTGTGGGGGCCAGATTAAACCGACCAGTGGGCCGGATTGGTCCCCCAAAACAGACTTTGGACATGCCTGACCTAGGCTCAGGCTCCTCCTCCAGCCCCTGTACTCCTGGCATCTAAGCCTCAGCCTTGGAGCTGGCTGGGAAGGTGGGTGAGTCAGGAATGACCTATGATGCCTTATGTGGTAGCTAAATTGTTAGAGGACTCTAACCACTGTATTTGCAGTGTGGGTTTCAGACCCTGCTGCTCCCTTACTTTTGCCTCCACCACAACGTCTTTTGCTCAGCATGAAAAAGTGAATGGAGGCACATTCCCACCTTCCCTGATGGGGCTCAAACTTCCATCTCCAATCTTCCATGGTGCTCCTGGTGTGCTCTGAGCCAAGGCCACTGCAGCCCAATGCCTTCCCCCCAGCATGTGCCTCTCTCTCTGAACTGCTTTCAATTTTTAACAGAACAATCCATTTTTTTTAAAAAATCTGATTTTAAGTTTAGGCTGTGCGCCTTCAAAACAAAGCACAGCTGCTCTAAGCATTTTGCCTCTACTCCCCACATCTTCTTCTATTCATTTACTGGGATGTCATAAGAGCATTTTAAAAATCCAGACATTTCACACAAAAAATAAAAAATCTGCCTGGACAGAAATTTTTACCAGGAAAAACCGGACATATGGCAACCCTAAGTTAATTGACTTTCTCTATGTGTAGGCAGCATGTGGCTCTGGCTGCTGGATTGTGGCATTATTTCTAAGAATGCTATGGACACAATTACTGTTTTTGTATTTCCTGGTAGTGTTTTTCCTTTCTTCCAAGCATGAGGATGTACTGCAGGGGTTAGCAAACTTTTTCAGGAGGGGGCCGGTCCACTGTCCCTCAGACCTCTCCTGAAAGGACCCTCTGTGCTGCCACTCACGTTGCAGCCACTGCCTCGCCTTTGGCAGCGTCGTCGTCTGCCTTGACCAGGGGTCTGTGGGGCGCAGAGCCCATGCCACTGGCCTGGGCAGCGGTGGGGGCAGCCTCCACGCTGCTTCCTCCCGCTTGGTTCTTGGCCATACGCGGCCGCCTCAGCGGGAAGGAAGGAGCGTCGCCCAGAGGTGTCTGCAGTTTTGGATTGGCTGCAGGAGCTTCCTGCAGCCAATCCGAATCTGTACCAGCATCACAGAAGTCAGCCCCCGTGTGGCAAGCTCTCTGCACCATGACGCTTTAGAGCAGGGACTGACCGAGTGGGTGGCAGGGTCCGCAGGCCGGATTTACGAGCCCAATGGGCCACAGCCAGTCCTTGGGCCTTAGTTTGCCGACCCCTGGTGTACTGGATACAGTGGTTGTTCCACTGATCAAACAGCCGTGTATCTCTTGTCCTACTGTAAGCTGAATAAAGGATTATTGCATTAAGTGTTTTACATTTAGCCTTCTGAAATGAGGATGCAACTGTTTTTTAGAACAAATTCACTCCAACCTGTTACATGTATAGCAAGAAGCCAAAAATGTAGCTCCATCATTATTTTTCAAGAATCCATCCAGCAGACTTAAAATGCTTAAATGACTGTAAGACTGACACACCTTACAAATAGATGAAGTAGCACAAGCAAGAACTTGGCTGTAAGCCCAATTTACCAGAAACAAAGGGTCCTATCCAGACTCTGAGCAAACAGAGGCCTGTTAGCTCAAGGTCTGGATAAAACCCCGTATCATTAACAATGTAGTCTAGCAAAAGCTCTTCCTGACAATAATTTCCAAGAGTTACAATCACCAGCACCACACTGGAACGTTTAAATTCTAATTTCAGTTCATATTATCAATCAATGAATCTGAGTATCTATCATTACCTATAATTAGCCCTGCCCTTTGCTTGTTCTAAAAGTGAGCTGTGTGCTGAAAAAAGGGTGTGTTTTATCTATCCACACATACAGTATTCCTAGCATGATGCACTACTGACTTGTTTATAACTCTTCCAAAATTAATACTCTCAGGAATCAATGCTCAAGTACCATGTGCAGAATCATACACATACCCACAAACCTGTCCTTATATTACTTTGCATGCTCTGCACTCCAGACAGCTACAAAATATTATGTGAGGCCATTGGATTAGCACTGCTGGGTAAGATACAATCAAGTTTTGCTTAGAAAGTCCAGATCCAAGTACAATGGCTGGCAGACAAATAAGTGTCCTTAAGTTTTGGTTTTAGACAAACACTGTTGCACAGAAAGTCTGTGCCTGTGCTATTATTTCAAAGGGCTGAATTTTTGTGAGCACACCTTAACTTTGTTACAATCTTTGTTCACCCTAAATAGCCAAAATATCAAGCTTATGATTACCTTATGAACCCATTATATGCATCTGGGGATAGCATATTCTTGTTTTAGTGCAATGTCACCAAAACAAAGCCCCCCCCCAAAAAAAAACGTGGACAGCAAATCAGCAAATCTTGTCACTGCAATGAAGCAACAGAAAACATGACAGAAGCAGACATACATACAAAGAAAGAAAAGCAGCAGCAGCATGTGAACTGTAACAGAAACACCTGTTTTTAAGTGAAAAATGCACAGTCACAACTGAACAAACTAAGTAATAAAAAATGCCAATCATTAATGTGTTGAATGGCTATTATTCAGTGACGAAAAAAGGATCCATCATGGACCAAAATTGCCTGATATGTCTCCTAAGGTATTTGTAGATGCCCTTCAAGTAAGTTGTTGCAGTCTGCAAAAACAGTACTAGCAATTTACTTTTCTTACAAAGAATGGTAAGACATGGAATAATCCACACCTGGCATTGCTCATTAAGTGTCCTGCAACATACCAGTTTTTAGCTTAAGCAATCAGTAATAAAACAAACACAAAATACTAATTAGGGACATTTTACCCATTTCCATGTAAATTGTTTGTTTGTAGCTATTTACTCATCATTGTTCTTGGTACAATAGGAAAAATGCAAATGAATGAATCAGAATGCAGCCCTAATGGGACTTTCTGTTTATAACCATTAGCCCAGAGGTGTGCTGTAATTCAATCCTCAAGCAGCAAGATTTAGCCTCATTAACAGCTTGCATGGGCAGGTTACAACTCATAAAACCCTACAGTAAACAAAGTATATGGACACAGCACAATATCTTGAGCCTGATTGACAGAATACTGTTTCCCTATCAGATTGCCTTGATTTACTTTTCTACTAATGTCCTAACACTATAAAGACAATTTTGCCCAGGCCTTGGAGCTCTGTTGCAGAATTGCATATTTGATTTGTTTGCTTTCACACTCGAAAAGGCACATCCAGCAACAATCCCATCAAAAATATACATTTAATCTACTCACTACATTCAAACTACTACAAATTCAGTTCCATTTATGGCCAACCAACTGATACCTCAACCTGTTTTACTGCAACTCTGTATATTTATGTTATAAAGTAAAGGTCACATCCCTACCTGGACCATTGGCATGTATGGATCTACAACATCAAACAACCAAACTGGGAATAAAAAACTCGGAATAAATAAATGCAAAATGCAACAACAAAAGGATAGACTTGCTATGAATGTTCACATCGGTCTAAATGAGTTAGTATAAAATCGTTTTAACAACTGACCAGGAGCACTTAATGGCCCAGTATGATAGAGAAGTTGAAACAGAAGGAAAATCACCTATCTTCCTAAATTGTTGGTTCAGATTGGAGGAAGAACCAGTAACTTGCAGCAGATTGGCTACTGCCAATGTCTTACAGAATCCCAACATTTCTATACTAAGTTGTAGGGGAAAGTCTTAATGTTACTTTAAATATTACTGAAAGTTTCTTCTTGCTGAAGTTTTCCACTCTTGTCAGTTGTTGTTCATGAATTGACTTGATTGCTCTGCTGTCTGCAGAGGGCCTGTTCAAAAGAGATATCTGAACATCGCATGAATCTTAGGTATTCAAGTACCTCTTCCCATTAATGTACCTGAACTACACCATTTTAAAAACATAGTTACCCCCATGGCCTTCTAACAACCACCCTACAAAATTATGTACGAGGACAAATCAAATAAAGATAGGTACAGATAGGTAGCCGTGTTGGTCTGCCATAATCAAAACAAAAAAAATTCCTTCCAGTAGCACCTTAAAGACCAACTAAGTTAGTTCTTGGTATGAGCTTTCGTGTGCATGCACACTTCTTCAGATACCAAATAAAGATAGCCATTATAGCAGTTTTCTGCAACTTGGTAACCACCAGATATTTTGGACTATAACTCCATCAGCCTCAGACACAATGGCCATTGTTCAGCAATACTGGAAACTATAGTTCAAAAAAGCTGAAGGGCACCAGATTGCGGAAGGCTGCCGTATAGTGTCTCTTGCTTATGATAAATTGCTGTTAAAAAGTGTCCCTGGGGAATGCATTTTAGACCTGGAATAGATCACATTTCAAGCATCTGGAATTTCTTCCCCTCCCCCCCTTCCCTGCATTATGACTTATATCACGTTGGTTAAGACATCGTAAGTAAAACAGAGTTCAACAGTTTCTGGGCTGTATTCAACACTGGACAGCACGAGGGTCTCTTCCTTCCCTCCCACCTGTGCCCTGTCCCCATTTGTTCTGGAGGGTCTCCCATCCCACTGGGAACACATTCTGAGGACATGGGGTGGAGGATTGCAGGTGACAAGAGAGGAAGAGTAATTTCCACTGCACGTTATGCAAATGAAACTGCAGTGTTGGATGCTACTATCTTAATGGTCCCAATCTTATCATATGGAAATAGTGTGTTTGATATCTCTTTCTCTCGGATATTGGAATGCTGGTTGGCAAAGGAACGACTGAGAGCGGGCTGGAACACAGCCAAAGCTCTCAGGAAGCTCAAACAGGCGTGAACAGACACCAAGACAGATTTTCAGAAGAGGAAGAGGCTGGGGCTGATCCAATAAGTCCAAAGCATCGGCAAATGGGAGGGCTGCTAGACAGGAAGTAAAACAAGAGATGTAAGGGGCGACAGTTTAATATATTCTGCAGCAACCGGAAGGGGTCTTCAGAAGGGTTATCTGGAATGATAATGTTGGCGGCTTCGTTAGAGCCTCCCGGAGCTATTTGCAATCAATCCTCCTACGCTTACTGTGTTATCAAGCTGGGAACCTGGACTCCTGACAGCATTCACAATATGCAATCTGCTGATTACATAGAGCAGAACTAGATCTTGCAACTGACAAACACTTTGATCTAGTATAACAAAACAACCACAACATAAATATTAGGTGATGCCATTTCACTGCATATTTCTTCTCCTCATGGCTGGGAGGCAATGATAAAGTCAATGGTGCTGTCAGGGAAGGAATTTGCGCTCCCCCCCCCCCAGTAGAAGGGCTAGCTTACTACCTTTTGAAGTAGGTGTGGTAATACACATTGCCACCTGGAAAGAGTAGCATTAAGTCAGGAGTCTAAAATTACCTAACTGTACTGGATGAGAGGAGGGGCTTCATGATGATGTCACATTACATGATACAGAACAATGAACATTATCAGAAAGAGGGTGAAGATCACCCTCTGTGCCCTCTCCCCGCCTGCTGCGTGAGCGCCCGCCTATCAGCGGCGGGGGCTGGGCGAGCAGAGAGGGGGCTTGTCTCGTGCCCCCCAATATTCTGCGCCTAGGGTCACAGCCCCCTGCCCTCTGCTACACCACTAAAAAATACCTCATACAACACAACATAGGGCTATAAAGACAGATCGCCTCCTCACACAAAATCTATTTAATTTCCAGAAAGCTCCATTATGATGAGCAAAAAAAAAAAAAAATTGCCATACAAAGAACAGATAAAAACCTGCATACGTTATATCAAGGGTGCCAGGATATTTCCCTCCGCTTTATATTTGCTTGTGTTGTCTCCATTTGAAGTTTGAAATGGCACCCGTATTTTAAAAAAGTAATCACTCATAGGTAAATAATTCATGTGTTGCCCATGTCTTTCATACATAAAGATGGCACATAAAAATTTAGCCTGGTATGTCCCCCCTGCCCCACTTTGTAATAGTCTAAATTTCAGCAACATGAATCCCTAGGTAGTAAAACTTCTACAACATTAAGGGCAAACTCTTCAGGAATAAATAATATAATTCCTTGTTTCCCTCTTATAGAAAAAAAGTGTTTGAATGCAATTTCTATATTTCACAGTTCACCGACATCTCGGCAAGCTTTCTTCCACTGCTTCAATGGTGCTACTTTTAATTTTATCCTCCTTAGTCCTAGTAATTAAAGTGATCAGCAGTGGCATCCCAACGGCTTTGACACAGCCACATCCCCCCAACAGATTTTTGCTTTTAAGGGGAATGAGAAGAAAAAGAACTAAAGTTTCATTTCACAGGAACAAGAAAATCAGGCCCCTCGAATTCTTAACTTTATCCAATTGTTCTTTCAGCAGCCTTTGGATCTTAAGAAGCAAATAAAAATGGCTGCCATTAGGGGGTCCTTTTTGTACTTGCCGCAGATGTCAGTGAGTGACATTACTTTGGTCAAAAATGATGCTATGGGTTGGTGAAGGTGAATTATAATGTGAGAATGCAGTTAGTGAGATGATTGATCTATTCATAAACCCTTCACGAAAATAAAACATTTAAGCCCACAACACTTTTAAAGAAAAAAACAAAGAACAGGTGGTTAACGGATTAGAGAAAAAAAACAAATCCACAATTCCAGCAAAAGTATTTTTTTCTGTTTTTTAACAATATTTTGCTGAGTTTGAACTAATTATCAATATGTTTCACTGCATTATATAAAGTTACATAAAAAGCCCTACCAACATTCATTACATTTGTTTTATGTTAACACAACCCCCCAAAAAACTTCAGGGTACAGAAATATAAAGAATATTCATTAAATCAAAATTACTGTGTTAAACATAAAATGAAAATATTACACTGCATTACACTGAAAGCATTTAACAGAGCTCTCTCTCAAAATTGTCCATGACATGCCCCAATTACATAATCCAGCTAAGAAAAAGAACTTGACTGCTACCCTTTTCATCGTTAGACAGCAAGAACGGCTTTGTTATTAGCCATTTAGAAGGCAAAAGAATTCTCCTTCTTGTCCAGAGGCAAGGATTACCAAAAAGGTACCTATTCACATGCTACAGAACAAAGAGGGGAAAAAATTAAGAAAAAAATTACAAGATCTTTAAAGGTTTGGGCAGGCTGGATTTTTAGTGTAAGCTTGGTCAGCTCTTGTTTGCATAAATAGGATTTGGGATGAAACATTACAACTGTTTAGAAGATCTTTTCAAACCATTTCAAACTTTTCTGATGCTGGTTTATAATATAAGCAGACATGCTTGCAAATGGCCACACCTGCTCATTTCTCTTGGGATGGCCTGATCTCTCCCGCTTCTAACAAAGAAAGGAGGGAGGGAGGAAGGG